>NC_079148.1:15123298-15162444 GCF_945859685.1 Eupeodes corollae | reverse complement strand
GCATATTAATAATTATTGTTAAAAATGTTATCTTTTAAAAACAAAAATTACTAAGTTAACAAATTTGTACGACGAAACAAATTTTTGAGCTATCTCAAACCTGAATTAGTAATAAGTTGAGCCCTTAACATACAAAAATGAAAATATGTCATAAAAATCCAAAATGTTCTGCTCCATTTTTAAAAAAGAAAATGAAAATCCTTTAAAATAATAAAAAAAACAGTCGATTTGGTCTGACAAAACTTTTTTGCATAGAAAACGACCTTTCCACGTCAACAGATGTTAAGGGGGCATTATTAAAGGAAACTGAAAATTGACGATCGAAACACTGGTCTTCATCTCCATTCAAGGATGTGCTGAATTTTTTCATTTGTGTATGCCCTTCGGTGTTTTAAAGGATATTTTCCTTTTTTTTGGCAAATTGATTGACCGATTGGCGACTCTACACCATTTTTTTTCGAAATTTATTCGTCTATTAAATTTTTTTTTTTTTTGATTAAGTTCTAACCCTCTAATTTGACTATAGTCTCTCTGAGCAACCCATAGTTCGAACTCTGAACCAAGCCCATGAACCAGGCAAGTGTCATGAATTATTTTTGGTATGTGAGTGTGCTTTCACCAAATAGGGAGATAGGGAGATGTTCTTCCAAAAGGTTAACCGATTCTTCAAAAGCTCGAGCAATTTTAGCATGGTTTGTTTTCTTTAGCGCAATAATATTGGCTAAATATTTTTTTTTGCTAATATCCTTATTTTGATGTAAAGATACTTACAACTACATTTGCAACAAATCGACCCTGTATATGGAAGCCCACAAAAAATTATTTTTATCCCGTAAATTTATTTTAAACTCATCGAAAATACGAGTAAACACTTTATCAACATAGTCTTTAATTATTGTAGATTTTTCGAGTATAATTTCTACTACAATACAAATATTTTCTTCCAAGACGTCAATAGTCGCAGAATTATTTGCATAGCCAAGCGACTTTACTTAAACACAAAAAAAAACTCAACAGTGTTAGATCGCACAATTTTGGAGGCCACGGTACAAACAGTTTCACTTAGTAAATGTATTGTTTCGTTAGCTGTAGGTATGTAAGACCGTCTTGTTGGAAACAATTAAACAATTAGCAAATGTAATTCTTTTCATTATACAATTTAAAACCAAACTGATCATAAATCAAGTGATAGTTGTTAAAAAGGCTAAGATCATATCATGTGTGAAAGTGATGCTAATCTTCATGTCAAATGAAGCACGTACAAAAAAAAACAAAGCCATCCAATAATTGTATCACTCAGCCTTGATAACATGAGTTTTTAAATATTCTTCAAACCCGAAGCACTTAACTTACTAAAGACCATAAAATAGCCCAAAAGTATTGAACAATCTTATCCCCGACAAAACATTTCGTTTTGTATAGTATCACCCAGGCGTTAATTTTATAAACATTTATTTTAGCAGGTATTCAAATTCCAAGTATGGAAAACACGGAAAAGCTCACTTAATTCCAAAAGTAAATATCGCAGTATTTTGTTTACTTCACAACTTTGTGAAACCAATTTGAAAAAAGTCAATTATGTGCACGTAACTTATACAATCTTGAACTATCAAGACCTTTATAGATATGAAAGCCCGACTACTTTTTACTCAAACTAATTTGTTCTTTAACTAAAAAAATAATAAAAACAAACTAACAAGAATTCAAAAATAGAGCACTTTGAAAAACATTTAAATTAGCGGCTTTCAACAAAGACAACAAGTCACCCCATGCATCGTTTAAACCCACGTACAATATTTTTCTGCCACTGGATTACCCCCGATCAAAATATAAATACTCATAAATCTCATCGTCTTCGCCACTCATAAAAACATTTTAATTATTAGACCATTTCATGTGCGATGTGTCACGTGTGTCGTCAAATTTTGAACTAAAACAATCAATTATTTAGTCCAAGATCATCCATATGTTAAAAAAAAAATCTCGAAAGTCACGGTGACATCTTGTTTTGTCTCAATACTTCGCTAGAAACCACTGTTTCTTAAATAATTGACTAATAATACAAACATAGTATTTCTTTTTTTCTTTTTTTGAAAAATGTTTAAGAAAGATATTTTTAGACACAAAACCAAAAACTCATAAAATGCGGAACCGAAAGTGTTTTCGATTCTGTCTCAGGTGTATAAGAGCTTCCCGTATTGCTCTCAAAAAATGTGATTCCGATTCGAAATGAGAATACTAATTTGTACGATATTTCCGAATGCGATTTTTCAAAATATCGAAATATCACTGGAAAATCCACAATGAGCGAAGTTGAAAACGCATTGCGCTCCGAATTTTCCCACACACCAGAGAAAAGCAATAAAAAAAGCGAGCAGACTATGCGAGCATCTTTGGACTCCGTGTTTTTGAGAATATTGTTTTGACACAAACTGTCAGAAACGTTCGGTTGATCGCACGTCAAGCACGAGCATTATATTGGCGGTATAATTTTTAAAAACCATTTTTAGAAAAACAGAACAAATAAAATTAAAAAAAAAGTAGTAAACGTCAATCTGTTTCGGGTCGGAACAAAAGGCAATTTAGAAAAAAAAATCGTTTTCGAAAAATAGACTACTTTTCGTATATTTCTCCGGTTCTTAAAAAATTTAAACACACAAAATAAATAAGAAACTATGGATGACTCAATTCAAGACATCACAGATTTCCGTAAGTTTTTCACCTCATCATTATCGGTGGAGACGACCGGCGTTACATTTTTTTTCACGGCAGTTTTTTTTTCATAAATTCTTTTTGCTTAGTTTGATAAAAACCAAATTATTTGAAAACTATTAACACCGTTGATGATGTGCGAATGTGTTTTTGTTTATATTTTGTTAATGCGTTCCTTAATTTTATTTTTGATTTTTAATTTTTCTTTGTTTACGTTCTATATTTTGTGTTTTTGTATATTGTTGCACAGTTTATATACTCTCGTAGTACAGTGGTCTAAATACGGATACCATTATTTATGTAAACGAAAAAACAATATTTTCCTTCTTTATGGGTGATTTGTGATAATTTGTTTATGGAGAAAAGATTTTCATTTAGAAGAATTATTTTTAGTGACTATTTTTAGTTGCAGTGAAATTTAAATGTGACGTGAAAATTGGGATATAAGAAAAACAAAAAAACTGAGTGCAAGAGTTTATTTCAGTTCAAATGCCAAAATTCTCTATCGATGTGAAATAATTTTTTTAACGTTTGTATAACTCCTGTTTAAAAAGGCTTGAAAAGGTTTATTTTTTGACGTATTTTTCAACATATTTTACAGAATTTTTTGTATGTAACTTAGTTTTTTTCATAAATACCTATAAAGTTAGCTTTTGTTTCTCTTTATGATGATACAAATTTGCAATACTTTAAACAAGTATTATGACAACTGAAAAACATTAAAAATGATAATTTAGTGGCAGTACAATTTTTTTCATTATTAAACAAAAATTAAAATATAATAACACTGAGATTTTGAAGGTAGTAATTTGAAAACAGTTCTAAAAGTGTTCAAAATATCAAAATGCATCAATTTTTGCTCGAGAGAAATTACAAAATTCAGAAGTGAGGATTAAACTCACATCAAACATACACGTGTCGTTCTAAATCAAGCCGTTCAAATGTCAAAATCTTAGCAGAGTTGGAGACTTTCGGGGAAAGTCTAGGAAAAACTTTTAAAGTACACTTCGTGTTATTTGACGATATTTTTCAAACCCTTAGTTTTTTTTGAAAATAACTAAATATGAATTAAATGAAGTGTTTATGAAGTTTTTATTGCAAACAAAATTTTTGGATCATGTTGATAATTACATGTTCGTAAGAAGGCAAGAAAGCCACACCATTTCTGGAAATGTGTATAATAGTGAGAGCTGTATCAATTTTAAGGATTTCCATTAGTACAATCAAGGCAGAAGCTGGAGTAAATGCTTGTATTTATGAACTTAATGCAAATATTTTGTTTTACAATGTTAACTTAATATATCTCATTCATTTTACATTTGGGTTTTTCCATAAAGACATAAGGTTTTAATAAATGTGGTCAAATAAACACGAAAAAAGATTATTCATTTGACTCATGATGTCTGCAAAATTTATTTCGCACCTCGTTTTCAATAATGGAATCAAGTAATTTTACTATTTTTAGAAACTCTATGGTTGTTAACTTTGCTTCAAAAATGATAATTTTAAATCTTAAGTAAGTTTTTGTCACACATGCATATTGTTGCTCAGAAGTTAAAGTTTACTGTTTTTAATTTTTATTGCATTCCTAAAAAATTTTAACTCGAGATATAAATCAAACATAACGTTAGAGCTGTTAGTAAGTCGGTCTGTCCTCACTCATACATCCTAAATGATTGGCTTAAGGCCTTATGGATATTACTGTTAGGCGGTTTTCCATTTTTCTAAGGCCATACAAATATTTTAGTAGAAATTAAAAACTCAAATTTTCTCAAAAACGGAACGGTACATTTAAAAAAAATTAAATTTAAGTATCGCCCGTAAAACCGTTATTTTGTTTTGAAATTTTACCAGGCACTTATGAACCGATTTAAACAATTCTTCTCCTGCACAAACTATTATATTTTTAAACAATATTTCAAACTAAAACATTTTTAAAAGTTATACGATTTTTAAAATTCAATACACCTAAAAAGCGTTATTATTTTTAAACGAAACAAAAATGTAAAACATATGATCACTATTATAAAACTGCATGTAACAAAAATATTTATTATCATTCAAATATTCGAAAATTAACAATTTTCCAAAAAAAAGTAATGAATTAAGGGTTTTTGAGAAATTTAGTTTAACTTGATTTTCCAGGTACATTTATAAATCTTAATATATTCTCGGGAACTGCCTTTTGTGAGAAATTGACAAATTGTCCAAGAGAAATTCTTGTCATGAATAGTGTTTTCTGAAATAAGCCGTTTGGATTTGGCTTAAAACTGAAGGTTCCATCCATTTCTGACAACATTACTCGCTCGCAGGAATGGTTAATAGTTCTAAGTCACTAGACAATAGTTCACAACGGAGTGTTGCGCCACCTATTTTATTATTACTTCTAGGCCCTTTTTTAAATGTATGAATTTTAAATTTTCGATTATAAATTAAAATGTAAGAAAAAAATAATCATATGAACTGTAACAAAAATTATGTCAAACAAATCTTAAATTAAGTTAGTGTTCAGTGACACCTGTCAAACGTTCGTAGTTAAATGGTCGCATTTCTTAAGGATGAACTTGGTAATTGATATTTAACTCGAATCTCTTCGAAGTAGAGCTTCTTTTGTCTATTGTTAAAAAATACTCATTGTATTACATTAATTCATAACTCACTTTTACATGGGGAAAATATCTATGATTTCTTCAGCCAAAGTGTTTTATGTGTCATTGACGTTATAATTGAATTATGATTTCTACAATGTGAAGAGTAGATCGGCCGTATTCTTATCTGGAAGACCAAATTTCTTCGACTATTTCGAAAAATTGTGGTAATAACGCGGTGAATGTTGTGTCCAAGTGTTCAATTTTGTTCGACTTATCGTATCGGTTTAGACTAGCGACTTAACATAATCTTCTCAGAAAATAGTTTATGACTCCGCCTGTACTTGAGCGAGTTAGTGATTCTATGGGACCAATCTTTTTTTGCACTCGTACTGTGGCAAAAGTCCTTAGAACACACATAAATCCGAGAGGATGGAAAACTGCATTTGTCCAGCTCATCCCCAAAAAAGGCGAATCTTCCTCACCCTCTAATTACCGACCGATTGCACTTACGTCCCTTCTTCCCGAGGTCATGGAAATGCTGATTAATCATCTTAAAGATCGAAAGCTTTTTAATGACCGGCAGTACGGCTTTCGAAGCAATAGGTCCACTGGTGATCTCATGGTTCATCTCACCGAACAATGGAGCAAATCTTGACATCGCTTTGGAGAAAGTAAGATTATTGCACTTCATATTTCAAAAGCATTTGATAGGGTTTGGCATCAGGCTCTCTTATCGAAAATGCGTGCTTTCGGTTTGCATGAATCCCTCCTTTATTGGATTAGTAATTACCTTTCGAACCTTTCAATACAAGTTGTATTGGATGGATTCAAGTCTGAAAACCACAAAATAAATGCTGGTGTGCCCCAGGGGTCTGTTCTATCTCCAACACTCTTTCTAATTTTTATTAATGATTTCCTGTCTGCCACATCTAATCCAATCTATTGTTTTGCTGAGGATAGTACTCTTAGCTTTTCATGTTCGTTTTCAGACTCACATCCCTCTTCTTCGGATGTGGAACTGCAACGACAAAATATGATAAGCTCATAAAATTCCGACCTAAACAGCATTGTTCAATGGGGATTAAAAAACCGCGTGGAATTTAATGCTTCGAAAACCCAATGCTGTCTTGTATCGTTAAAGCGAGATATACCCCCATTGCCATTATCCATGGATGGCACTTGCATCAATGAGACTGAACACTTCGATATTCTCGGTATGTGTGTCACTAACCACCTCTTGTGGAATGATCACATACGCGATGTCACCAAAAATGCCGCAAGGTGTTTGGGTTTCCTTAGGCGATGCAAGAAATATTTCACCCCTTCTGATCTGGGTGTTATCTACAAGACTTACATACGTCCAAGGCTTGAGTGTAACTCCGATCTCAGGGCTGATGCTCCTGTAACTTACTTAAGAGCCTCTTGGATAGTATTGAACGAAGAGAATTTAAATTGATAGATGATAATATCATCATAAGTTCATTTACTTCGCTTGAACATCGTCGTAAGGTCTCTTGTCTGACCCCTTTTTACCGTTATTTTAACGGATTATGCTCTAGTGAAATAAGCAGTTGCATTCATCCCCTTAAACAGTTCAACCGTAATACTCGCGCTTCTAGGAATGCTCATCAGTATACCCTCGACCCCAACTTCGGCCGTACTGTCAAATACAGAGATTCGTTCTTTAGCCGTACTACGTGAATGTGGAATGCCTTATCACAACTTGTCTTTCCACCAATGTGCACCGACATCTCCTTTTTAACCCTCTCTCCTCTAGTGCTCCTAGTGCTCACAATGTGCCTCTGCATAATAAGGATAGTAATATCCCCTTGAGTGTGTGTTTATTATAAAAAAACGGCCTTAAATCGCATAATCTTGTAGGCCAATTTATGGATCTACTATACATCATGGTTGTTCAATTGATGAGGGAAAAAGTCAGTAATCATGGCTCTAAAGTGGTAACAATTGATTGTAAAGTTCTGGCCAACATCGTTTTTTAAGGAGTACGGACGAGTTATTTTACGAAAGTATATTTTGAATATTAAAAAGATTTTGGATTAACGCTGTATCAACATAAATTTGAGTATTATCATCAATAAGAACCAAAAATGAGCTCAGTTGTTATAAATAGTGTTGCCAAATTTAAAGTTAAAATAAAATACCGCAGTCGTTTTTCTTTACCGTTTATTAAGATTTTTTGCTTGCGACTTATAGGAACTATATGGCAAGTTTTGCATTCGTGTAAAATTTTGAACTGGAGATTTAAATCAAACATGATATTACGGTGGTTGAGAAGTCGAAAAAAATTGGAACCCGCGATTCCGTCCGGTCTGTTTTGCCTGTCTTTCCAGCAGCCTAAACCATTAGGTCGATTGGGTTCAAATTTGGAAGTTAAGGTTTTTAGAACATTCGCGTAAGGCGTTTTTTTAATTTTTTTTTTTTAAGATCAACACTTTTTTTTTGATTTTTATAATAATATTGATTTTTTTTTTCAAAATTCTATATCTCAAAAACTGAGATCAACAGTTTTTTAGGAAATTCAAATGTAGAGCGTATATTTACAATCACTAAGTAACTGCATACCAAAAATATTATAAGTACAAAATTGAAAAATGTATTAAAAAAAAAACTGCTCTAAAGATTTGAAGGAAAAAAATTGAAAAATTGATTGTTTTTTATATATAAAATGGAATTTAAATTTTTGAAGACAAACTTATTTTTCAGGTAAAATTTCGAATCTTAAATTAGTTTTTTTTTTTTAAATTTAACTTGTTTTAAATGTACCACATCAAATCCTGTGCATAAGCCCCGAAAGAACGCATTATTTTGACTTACTTTTAATTACATTCCTACCTTTTATCCAAATTAATGCATTTGAAAGGTACATATTAATGTATTTTTATGACTTAAACCAATTTAAATACCATCGATTGCCGTGTAGTGCCACTGCATTGGATTAAAGAATATGATATGTTTAATCAACAATATATTTTAAAGTGTCTATCAAGAAATTTTATCTTGGTACATTTGTATTTACATGATTAATATTATTCTTTAAGAATAAAGTTGTTTCACACATATTTTACATGCCTTCGCCTATATAAAAGAATAAATACTTAGTACAAGTTAAAGAAACGGGCCAAAAAGAGTACATGTATTTCCTATGAGAATCACTTCTTCAATGTATAAACATTATATCTATGATTTGTATTACCTACAACCTCTAAAACTATTACTTACGTGTCACTTCATAACTAAAATCCAAAACATACATGTTCTGCCTCTTTCTTATCTTCAGATTTTTTATTTTCCATCCTGGGTCTTTTAATATGAAATTAAAATAAATCTATTCAAAGGAAAAAGCTTTGAACGAAATTGTCGAACACATAAACAATTGTTTTCGTTAAGTATGCTTACAAGCATTATTCATTTCCGGGATGAGTTGTGTCTTGGGATGAAACTAGCTTACCGACAAAAAATGGTTTGTATTCGATAAGTTCATTCAAATACACAAACCATTTCCCTTAACGTCATATTTTCCAAGTATTTCATATTTGTATCTTCATAAAAAATTAAGTTTTTTTAACAAATAATAAATAAACATTCAATAAAATACAATTTGCATAGTCTACGGAAAATGTTCTTTGTTTTGACACCTTATTTGTTAATAAGGTACTTTTTCAAAACAGACTCTTTGCATAAATGAGCAAGTTTGTGCGATCCGGACGGTTTTTATTTTAAACGAATGCCATTTTATTTAATGGATTAATATAAATCACTTAGTTAAGAAAGTATTTTATTATTTTGTTAAAATATAGCCTGAATTTATAATTTAATTAAGCATTCAAATTGAAACACTTTGAAATCGAAGCTTGGTAGCCTGGTTCTGGACATTTCCTTAAATTTTGTTTGAACCATATCCAATTCAATTATATTTTGACCATGGAAATTTACTAAAAATCAATTTGTAAATTTGAATTTGAAGTAGACACCTTTTTTTGCAACATGTAATAAAGTTACTTTCTTTAATTTGGTTGTCATTTGACAAATTAAAATTAAAAAACAAAAACATTTCACAGAATAAAATAAAATTTGCATTTTCTATTTTTAAAAATAAAACACGCCACATTTCTCCACTTTATTTTCATTAAAAACAAAACTACTTAGTTCCGCAAATTCTATAATAATTTTGTTTGCTATTTGCATTTGCGGCAATCTCTCAAAAATACAAATTCATGCAAAAATATTCTCCACGCTACGTGCCGCTACAGTCATCGCCACCGCGTGTTACGCCCTCATAAAAATTCGTTCCACAATAAATTACCAACAGAAAAAACGATCCCCAGGAAAATATTTACCACCCATCGTGTGACCAAATATTAACTTAACATGATTTACCATTCACCAAAAGATTTAGATAATCAAATTAATATACGTAGTACGAGTACTTGCTTATAACGCGAGTATAATACTCGTGTATAGGATAAAAATTAGACTTTTGATTGGCACAGCTCCAGTTAATAACTCGGTCTGATGATGGAGACCGGAAATTCATTACTCGTAGCTTAATTTCATTATATATATATGTTTTTTTTATTTAAAACTGGGTGCTATGAAAATATGTTATATTTTATGTGGTGTGATTTTTAATAAAGGGAAATTAATGAAATATAATTACTTAGCAGGCGGTTTACAGAGGGTTTCAAACAAATTTGAAATGGTGTTGTGTGCAGAGTTTTCCACATTTAAATGTTAATGTTAATAATATTGGTTAAAAATGAATCAGTATTATTTTTGAACATTAAATGATTGGAATGGGATTATGACTTTACGAAGGGCTTTAATTTTCTTAGTTCGAATATAACTTGAATCACTTTGTTTGTGAGATAACACAAATCTTATATTTTAAGCTATGTTAATTTATGAAGCAATTTTTCCTTCAAAGAACTTAGTTATGATTTCCGAAATCTTAAATCCCCAAATTTAACATTCAGTTTAAATATTTTCGAAAAACTTCAATATTTTTAAGTCTTTATATATTTTACCAAAACCTTAAAGACCTCTGAACTAATTATGCTTAACTCTTTTTGAGAGGAATGTGTACAGTGGTTAAGAGGTATTTTTCTATCATACCATTCATAACGAATCCATAGTAATCTAATTCATATAAATTGTACATATATTAAAAACGTTAAAAATTCTGTTGAAAACCAACTTTTGGGATCGAAATGAGCAAATTAAACTCAACCTTAAAATGTAAAAAAGACTGGGATGCGACCCACACTGATAACTTCCCATCCCGTCTGTCTAGTTGTCTTGCTTAAAAGTTTTAAGGTTTTCGTGTTTTGTTAAAAAAGTTGTCAAATTATTCTTAACAAATTTAAAATAACCAAACATATTTTTCATACGAAGAAATAGTTATAGTTAAGTTTGTAAATCTAGTTTTATTAAATTGTTTTTTAGTCGAAACAAATTTTGAGCAATTTAAGGAACATTTCTTAAATTTTTATAAATTGGATGGATGAATTAATTTAAGAGATATCAAGAACCGAACATCAATTTTTACCAAATTTGCTTACTATTTTTTGTAGATTTTATTTTTGTATAAAAAAACGGACTGTTGAATCTTTATAAAAGAAAATACTGAATATCGAAAACATTATTTTCTGTGAAATAAAAAAAAGTTTGAAGGCAATATTTACACTTTTTTGTAAAGCTATTTGAGTCGAAATTAAATTTTTACCAAGTTCTAGTATTAGGTTTTTATTTTTTTTCGATTTTTCTCAAAATTTTACCAAATGCTGAAAACGTTATTTTTCGTTGCGCAAGATTGTTTTATAGATCAAATCGTTTTTTGGTCGTAAAATTTTCGAGGTGTCGAATATTTTTGTTCATTATTTTTGATTTATAAAAAAACCGTTGATTGGAATTTTTTCCAAAAATATATTTGATCGGTATTGCGTTACAATATAGAATATTAAATTTAATGTAAGTCTTTAGAGTATTAATTCGTGAGACATTTAGGGTCAACCAAAATGTTTACTTTTTTTTGTAAATTGCTATGGTAAAAAAAACATCGAAGTAATTTTCTTGATAGCCCTTCTTGCATCTTTCTGCGTTATTATCTGCCTATAAATATTTATTTGAAGTCGATATCTCTACTGGTTCTTGAGCTATAAACGCCGAAAAAACGACGCGAACGTGTACGAACATCTTTTTTAAAATCTTTTATTTCGACTCTAGGGACTTTGAAACGTCGAGAAATTTGAGCATTTGATTACAATAAATTTCCATGGAAAGTTAACAATAAGATTTTAAGTTTCGCATCAATTATTCGCAGTTAAATGAAACCTCAAAAGTCATCCCTTATCTAATGAGAATTGCATGAACCTAATTGAGTTACTAAAATGGTTTAAATATTATCTAGAATACTAAAATTTTTACTTTGCGGAATTTTCATACAATTATTTATAAAGTTACGTTCAAACATTAAATTCAAAACAACGTTTTCATTAAGAATTTTAAATGAAACATTTTCCAAAAAACTTGAGGTGTTAAAAAAATATTATAATGTTAGATTCGAATTCATGGAAACCTTAAACCTTTAACAAATTACTGTTTGGTTTGTGAGGACAAAAAATACATTTTATTTGAGGACTTATGTAATTCTCATTCTAATATTTGTTGAAAAATAAGTCAATTTTTAAAAATAAATGATCGTTGTTTCAACCCCACTCGTTTATAAAAAGGTGTTAACAAATTATTTCATTTTGGTGTTACTAATTGTTTGGAGCTTTAGCACCTAAAAGTATAAGTTTTTTTAAGAAATTGACTTTCATCTCTCTGACGATTAATTTTCTCACCTACATTTAACAGTCTAACTATAGATAAGAGTTGCCTTGAGATTAGAAAAGATATCTAAAAAAAATGTTCGATTCTCAAGAGTTGAGAGATTATTTACATGAATCAAGGTTACCAAAATGACAAATTAATTAAAATATACAATTAAATAAGAAAAGAAGGTATGTATATACGCTTCAGTGTACCGGGGGACCTTTTTTGAAGAATAAATCTTTAGCTTATTTACTGCATATTTTTCTGATCGATGTCGAATAAAACTCTTTCAAAAAAGTTAAGTTCCAGCTGATAATAAACTTTACACATTTTGACCGTTAGACCGCTATTATTTAACTTCCCATAGGAAGTTATTGAAATGGGTCCGATTTGTCAAATTGAAAATTTTGACATTTCTCGACGTTTCAAGGTCCCTAGAGTCGAAATAAAAGATTTTTAGAAAGATGTCTGTGCGTGCGTGTGTACGTACGTTTGCGACGTTTTTTTTGTCGACCATAGCTCAAGAATCAGAAGAGATATCGATTTCAAATAAATTTTGTTATACAGTTAATAATGTAAAAAGATGGAGAAAGGGCTCTCAAGAAAATTGCGTTTGTGTGTTTTTTACCATAGCAGTTTGAAAAAAATCTTACGAACCAAAAATGCAAGAGACTTGAATTAAATTTTCTGAAAAATGTTGAGAAAAATCAAATTGACAGTTTTGTACAAAAAATAAAAACCTAAAAAAAAAAAATTAAAGTTGGTAAAAATTGATCTTCAAAACTTTGAGATATTCGTTTTAATTTAATTTTAATTTTCAATAAATATTGTTGTCAAAATTCAGTGAAATTTTGAAAAAATCGAACGGATAGTTTTTTTACAAAAAATAAAAAACCCAAAAAAAAATTAACAAAAGTTTGTAAAAATGTATTTTCGATTCAAATATCTCTTCAAAAATTTTAAATATTGGCTTCAAACTAATTTTATCTTATAAGAAATATTGTTTTCAACATTTGGTAAAATTTTTAAAAAATTCGAATTGACAGTTTTTTTTTACAAAAAAATAAACTCTAAAAAAAAAAACAATACTATAACTTGGTAAAAATTTACTTTCGACTTAATTAGCTTTTCAAAAATTAAAAATATTGTCTTCAAACTCATTTTGTTTCACAGAAAATATTGTTTTCGATATTCAATAATTTTTATATAAAAATCCAACAGTCCGATTTTTCCTAAAAAATAAAATCTAGACAAACTTTTAAGCAAGACAAATCGACAGACGGGATGGGAAGTTATCAGTGTGGGTCGCATCCCAGCCTCTTTTTTAAAGAATAAATCTTCAGCTTACTTACTGCATATTTTTTCTGATTGAATAAATGTCTTTTAAAATAGTTATGTTGCAGCTGATATTAAACTTTACACATTTCGACCGCTTGAGCTATTTTATTTTTAGATTTATGTTTTAAGGTGAAAATAACACATATTTTTGTATTCAAAAATGACAGAAATTTTGTCGGTTTCATATTGTAAAAAAAAATTGTTAATTTCTTGGAGAATAAAATAAAGATAAAGCAAATTCTACCTTACAGAAGTTTAAAAGAATATTATAATTGAAAATACCAATCGATTGCTTTTAGTTACATTGACAACAATTGGAAACATGGAAGTAATTTTAAATGAACCAGTATATAATTTATTCAGGCAACGAATAATAAAATGACAAGCTATAATCTCAAATATTGTTGCATTGCGCAGAAGTCCATTGATAACAAGGGCCTAGTGACTTACAACTCTCTACCATTCCTGTGTGCGAGTAATATTTTTAAGGACGGACGGGAACTACAGTTTGAAGCCGAATCCAAACGGGTAATTTTAGAAAACCCTTTTCAAGACAAGTATTATTCTTGGAGAATTTGTCAATTCCCCGCCAGAGGCAGTATCCGTGGAAAGTCTTTAAATGGCACAGGCAGGTATTGAACCCAAGAACTCTGGCATGACAGTCTGGGTCCAAGAAAGATAACCTGATTTTGAATTTTTCAAGGACTTCTAAGGACTCAAAGTGAAGATGAGACTCCCGTCTGTCGACTTTTCTAAAACCTTAACAACATTTGCACAGAATTCAAAAACCATCTACTATCACTTTTTCATTAGTTGTTCAGATGTTTTTATTTTGTAAAAAAAGTTGATAATTGATTGTTTCTAAAAACAAAAGAACGACAAATTAGCACCAATGTTTTGAATATCATAATATAACAAGTAGAATTTCAAAATCTTTCTTTAACAGATTTTTATACGAAAATTAATTCTAGAAGCATTTTTTGAAAATTTTTGTATCTTTTAAAAAATACAGATTGGATTTTTCTAAGAATATACATTTTACTTTAACATTTAAATTTTGAATGGAATGAATTAATTTTGAAGTCAATATCTTCATCTATTCTTGAAATATTCGTATCAAAAATCAGTTCATACCAATTTTTAATGTTAGCATGTAGTTGGTCCACCACACTTCTGAGTTTGGCAATTCGCTGATTTTCAATTCTTTAATTAAATTTCTATTGTAAGAAAACTACCCAAACAATTTTTGTAAAAGCGCTAAATGAATCTTTTAGTGTTAATACCCGCAAAAGAGCATTTATTGGAAGTCGATATCTATACTGGTTCTTGAGAACGTAAGAACGTACGTTCACACGTACACGCAGACATCTTTCTAAAAAAATTTCATTTTTTGAACTTTGAGAAATGTCAAAATTTGCAATTCCACAAATTAGACTAATTACAATTATTAATTTCTATGGGAAATTTGTTTTCGACTAATATATAATTTTTTTACTTAATCTAATACTATAAAAATTCGTTTATAGGAATCCAATCGAAAACTTGTTTACAAACATAATTAAACCTACAAAAACAACTTAAATCTGATAAAAGTGGTTTTCGATTCGAAAGTATCTTAAGAACAGAGAAATATATTGACTTCAAACTGTTTTTTCTTACACAAAATGTTGTTAATAATATTTTGTAAAAGTTATCACTGGCTGTTCAAACAAAATTTTTGTTTGAAATATTTTTTTAATAACACGATTTGTCTGTCATAAAAATGTTAACAATACCAGGAGCCTTCAAATTGAATGTTCATAAGGAAGTCTTTAAGAATCATATTGAATTAATTTATATAATGTAAGAGTACGTGCACATTCCATATACATAATTATATTGGAACACATCAGAAAAATGTCCTTTCCCTGGACACAGTTTTTTTCTGAGAAGAAGAAACAAAAATTACCAAGAAAATCACTCCCCCTACGAAAAAATAACCAGTAAACAAAAAAAAAACACCCTGTGTTTCTGTATAATGTTGATTATGGGCTATGTCATCCTCTGCGTCTTCCTTTTCCAAGACCCATGATAAACAATTTCAAATAATGCTCCTACAATTTTCATCCCATAATATCATACACGAAAAAATAAGACTCACATGAAGAAGCTCTAATGATAGGTAGGAAGTCGGTCATGGGGCCGAAAGAAAATGATTATCATCGTAAAAAGAAAAAGAAAAACAAGCCAAGAAAAGAGGAAAAACTAAAAAAAAAACTTGAAGGAATGTTAAGTGAATCATGCGTCTTGTGGCAGAAGCGAAGATTCGTGTGTTTTCGGATTATGTCGTATCTTAATGACACTTAGTTGTCATTAAAGCACACCCTCTGATGGAGATTTTCCTTTTTTCTTTTTTCATTTTCATTTCCATTTTTTTTTCGTTTGTATAAATAAAACTTTTCCTATAAGAGAACGAGTAGTGGTGAGGGATTATTTTATGGGAATAAATCGATTTGAAGATTTCCCAAGAGAGTTTTTGTGGTGTGTGTCATCTCACTTTTTAGCAGACTTTTTCTTGATTGACAGTTGAAAGGGGTTTCGTTCGATTTTTGTATACGTAAACGTACGACGTATGAGTACGTTACGTACCTAATAATGCGATTACCAGTGTCAACTGTCAACGTTTGACAGCTCAGGTGATAGTTTATAAATTGGAAACCAGAGTGAGAAAGGGTAAAATGGCTGATGTACGAAAAAGTGTGTCAATATTTTGGTATGCTTTTACGGTTTTGGGCGGGAAAAATGTTTTATTTTTGTTTTGTATTCTGTTTTTGTTTTTTTGCTGCCTTGATCTAGATTTTGAATAATTTATGAAAGATTCACTGTCAGTGTTATGTTAGGTCAAGTTTGCTTTTAACCTATAGTCACACAGAGGTGGCGATTATTTTGGTTTGTTTATTTATAAGTTTACAAAATTTGGTATTTCTTTATTAATAAAGTATAATAGGCATTAAATAAGTTTTGATTTTGTTTGTTTTTCAGATACAACAATCTCATTTGAACCGGAAGTAAAAAGCAGAAGTGACCGTAGAAAATCTTCAGCTGCCCAAAGTTATCAAAGTACACGAAGAAAATCCTCAAATACTGCCCAAGCACAAATACAAACACAAACACGAACACATAATACACCCCAAGAAAGACACAGTGGTCGTTTTGCTTGCTTATTTCGATTTCAAGAAGCATTTTTTAAACGTTAGTCAATCAATCAATCATAATTCAATTAAAAATAAAATTTTAATTTTACAGACAGAGGTTTAAAATTTAATTTTGTTTTTCTCTCTTTTTCGGTTGATTTTAGTTATTGGAAAAATCATGGGAAGCACTGGACCAAGTGAAGAAGAAAATTATGAATATTATGATTGTGAGTACTCAATTTTTATATTAAAAGTTAAATTAAGCTAATATGTGAGTTGATGTGGATTTTCAAAAGAAACAGAAATAAAAAAGCCCGTAGGACGTAAAATCTCAGGATATTGTGTGATGATCAAAATATCTGTTTTTTATAATTATGTTATTTTGAAATTGATTTAATAGGGGGTGAAGGAATGAAATGAATATTTGTTTTGTGAAATATTCTCTAAAAGTTTTCCAGTTCAAAAATAATTACTTAACTTTTCAGTTTTCTAAACATTGCTGAGGCTATTGTGTTTATTCGTCAAAATTAATTTTTGTCAAGAAAAGTTTTATTTCTGAAAAAATGTATTCATTTCGGGGTTATTGAAAAAAATGGTTCTTTTTCCACATTGAACTTTTAAAAAATGGCTTTTGTTAAAGAAAAACCGGACATAATTTCCGGAAGCCAAGCAGAGGTTCCGTGAAATGAGGCCAAGTGAAATAAGACCACTTTGTTTAAATGTAATAGGGCCAACTGGTAAAAATTGGCTTTTTTACGCTTAACAACAGTGTACTATGGCTAATTCTTGAAATTTGGCCTTATTTCAAGGCACCCAAAGAAAATATTGAAAATTGGACAAAAGGGTGTGAAAAACATTAACACTGTTCTATTAACTTTAACATATATCTTTTTTAGAAATGTTTAATTTAATATTAGTCAAAATTGATCAAGGGATATCCTTCTTTCTCTCTGTACTTAGACACATGACAAGTCTCAAAATCTTTACCTTTTCTATAGCGTTAAAGAAACATAAAACAAATGGTCAAAAAACTGCGTATAGGCCATGTATGTCAATACATTTTTATAAGTATAGAATGAAACGACACATGGTATTATTAACATTACTATTATTGTAACACGCCAACATGATAACCACACACTCACATATATACCAATATGTTTTTGCCTTCTGCTAAATGTAAAATAACACATACAAGTGGCAAATGGCAACCAAAGCAATTTTACCATTGCACTCTACTGAATTTTGACCTTAAGTTCTTAGAGTTCACTTTCAGTATTGTGCAAGGATGTTATAATTAGTGGACAAAATTATTAAATTCTTCATCTCATGGTTAATAGCACTGTTAGTATTGTATCGCAGTTCAATTACTCCAGCATCATATAACTATTACAACAGTCTATTCGAATAAGGGTTCGAATACCTTTTCAAAAATTTTGCTTTTTGTGGTTTTGGGTCATAAGGGCGACGTCCGACGGTTGGTTCCCACAGTCTCTTAGACTTCAAAAAATCATTAATCGTATTTGAATTGCCAAGTCTTCTTTTCACTTGCCATTTTTGTGACTTACAACTCTCAACCATTGTGTGTTTTGTTATCAGGGTTGGAAGGGATCCACGGTTTTAAAACGAGTCCGAACGGCTAATTTGAGAAAACATTTTTCACGATTACTCTTGGAGGATTTGACGATTCCTCGCAAGAGGCAGTACCCGTACAAAAACTTTAGATGGCACAGGCAGGGGTTGAACCGAAGACTTCTTGCATGAAAATCCAACGCATTTTTTTTGTTTAATTCATTTTTATTAATTTATACTTAAACCTATATTAAAGCTAGACAAAAATTCATAAAACTAGCCTAATTATCCATAACTAACAACTAACTTAATGGTCCCATACGGACACTCTAAGTTAAACTATAACACTTAAACCTAATGCCTTTCGGCCCTAAGATCTATTTCACTACAATTAAATTCTATTTATTTTTGTATTTATTAGAAAATTTGAAAAAAAACGATCCTTTTTTATTTTTACTTAAAAACTACTTAAAATAAGGCATTAATTTAAAACTAAAACTACCTATTCTACCTATAAACTACTTAAAACTAGAACAAATACAGCAGCAAATCTAACTATCTAACATTTTTGATTTTTTATATTATTTTTATTTATTACATGTTTTTTTTTAAATTTTTTTTTGTGTCACCATGCCTATTCTACTTAAAACTAAAAACTAAAACTATAAACCAAGTATGTAAGCCGGCCAAGGCTTAAAACCCCATCCCGACTACCCACTATCAAGTGCCATCAAAACTGGCTGTCCTGCTTCACCCTATCAGTTCGGTCCCGTTCGGACACAGCCCTACTGAACCGAAGGAGCTCTGCTCCGCCTTGTGCCATGACGTCCCGATTGTACAGGAGTCGCCTATCCACGGTTCTTCGTCTGACGTGGTAGATTAACGGAACTGCCAATCTATCCAATATCAGACCGCATCTATCTAAAAAGAGGAATGCCTCTGGTGGAATGAAGCCGCCCAAGCGTACACTCTCTAAATACTCGTCGTTCGGATAGAACGCCCCGAAAATTAAATTGTTGGTTGAAGACATAGCTCTTGCAATGTGACCTCGAACGAGTTTTATCACAAAATTGTCAATTCTGTTGATTCGGGCCCCGTTGTATAGGACCTCGTTGGAATAGTAATGCACATAAGAAGATTCGGCTGTTCGATATAAGCCGGTACAGCGTCGTAAACACTGCCGCTCGAACACCCGAAACTTCTCCATCTGGGAAGTGGCAACGTTGAACCACACAGGACAACCATAAACGATCATTGGCCGTATGAGGGCCATGTAGCAAATTACCTTCACTCTGGGGTCAAACCGACTGCTAAAAAACAGCCGTTTTGTCAGAGCGAAGGCTCCTCTGGCCCTGGTCAGAGCAGCATTTATATGTCTGACGAGATATAAATACTGATCTAACCAGATACCGAGGTACTTCACTACACTTTTGCTCGCTAATGGCTGCCCGTGAAGATCAACGATGACCATCTTGCGCCAATTCTTACACGTATCCCTCGTGGCCCTAGCCAACGGAGTCCGGAACAGAATTGTCTCTGACTTCTGGACATTTATTTTCAGTTTCCAGTCGTCGCAATATCGCTGAATCTTGTCGAAATCACGCTGCAAGAGAATTCTAATAACTTCAATCTTTCGGGCCGTTCTGTACGCAATTAGATTGTCGGCGTACATAAAAGCCTTTGTTAGACTACCTATCAGATCGCTGGTGTAAATGCTGAAGAGAATCTGAGAATTCACTGCTCCTTGTTGAAGACCATTTTTAATTGAGAATGTTGTGGTAGAAGTTACATTGCCACTTTTGACAACAAACTTTCTACCGTTAAGCATATCATAAAGTATGTACAACAATGGCTTGCTTATGCCAAGCCTGTTCAGTTTTAGGTAAAGACCTTCTAACCATACGGTGTCAAATGCCTTTTCCAAATCAACCAGAACAGCACCTGTGCATTGTTTTTTTGTTTTATTCCACTAGATATCAGAAACAAATTTAGACGCAGCATGAATTGTGTCATGACCCGCCTTGAACCCAACCTGTGTATCCGGAATTATTTTGTTGTCCTTAGTCCACCTAGTCAGAGCTCTATTGATGATCTTTAAAAAAAAAACTCTGCTGATTCTCGGAAGAAGACTTATCGGCCGAAGATTTGACGGGTTGGATTTGTCCTTTCCCTTTTTCGGGAGAAAATGAACCTTAGCGGTCTTCCAATGCACTGGATAATATGCATTATTCAGTGCATTATTGAAGAGCGTGGTGTAAATGTCAATTGCTTCCGTCGGTAAATGTCTTAGTACAACGTTGGATATATCATCGACACCTGCTGACTTTTTGTTTTTTATTGAATTGAAGATGAGCTGAAGCTCAACCTTCGTCACTAACAAGGGACTTAGTCCCATTTGCTCGGCGATTATGGCATTTGCCAAGGAATCGTCATTGAACCGCATGAAACCACGGTTCTCAGATCGCCATTGTGTCATATCATTTCGAAGGTAAAAATGATTAAGTACGGCTCTGTTTTCCAGGTCGTGGTTGGGGCGAATGCTAACATTCACCTTGTACACTTGCTGGAAAGCAGCTCCCACCGACTCCACTTTTTCCTTGGATCTTCATTTATGTAAAAGTCATCGTCAAAGATGGATTCTTCTGGATCTATTTGCGCTGTCCTGAGTACGTCCCTGTTTATCTTCAGTTCCTTGAAGTTTCAGACACGGAAGATCATTATCGTACTTTTTCCGGAATATCTTGTTGATTTTAGGGAACATACTATTGTCACTGGAATTAACTGACCGGATCTTGCGGTCCCAGTACTTGTTAATTGATAACCTGTAGTTCTCCTTAATCAACAGATTGACATTTTTTATTGACGATTTCAGTGTCCTAACCTCCAAGTCGTGTGGGTCTGTAAGTCGTCTGTACAGGTTTTTTAATCTTGTCAGTAAGCCACTCTTGTGCCTACGTAGCGCTTCAATAGTCGCGTTTCTGTTATCTCAGGGTTAACTAACGTGGCTTTTCACCGGTTTCGTATCATCTTTGTAGAACACAATTTTTTAATAAAATAGTGGACCTTTTGGCAACTTTTCAGCAGGGCAAAAAGGGAGTGGCTGGTCGTTCGACTTCTATCCTTGCCCAGCTCTATTTTAACAGGCTTCAAACCTAAAGTCTTCTGCAAAATTATCCATGTAGTTTAGTTTCACAGGCCCAATTACTGAGAAAGGCCCCGAATCGTTTAGTCATAGTCATCACAAAAGTGATTTTTACAACCGCGGTATTTCAGTTTGCAGTCTTTGTAAACGAGTTAGAGGTTTTATTTTCAGTAATGCCTTAGTAGATCATTAAATGGAAGACGCGTTTTTTTAATACAAAGCACTCGTTTAAATAATAAAATTCATAGACGAAGTAACAAAAATACACAAAATATGTTTGAGCTGTCAAAACCCTTTTAGAGCTGTAAGATCATTAAAAAAATGTTTACTATGAAATTTTTAAAACGTAAAGTTAGAAAAAAACTGTTTTAAAGAATAACTTGAGATTATTGATGTTTACGTACATATTTTTTAAAGCCATAAGATGGCCCAAAGAGACATAAGAGAAACCATTACTATAGGTTACTCTTAAGTAAGAATTCATTGTTGTCTGAAAATTGGATTTCACAAATTTTTGTAACTTCTTTATTTGAAAACAAGTTCTGTAAGAAAATTTTATCGAAATTGTTTAATTTTTAAAACAGAAATTGAAAATTAAATAATTTCATTCTATGTTTGAAATTTGTTAAAATATGGTTCTTCCAAAACATGGTCCATCCCTAGTCGTACGATAATACTTACAAACATTTCCTTAATATTGTTTTCATATACATATGTATAATCTACTGAGTTATTTCAAAGGTCTTGTTTTTTTTTTTTAAATTAAAACACATTTTTAATAGTCTCTCTAGGGAATTGCCTATAACCCATAAAAACCTCAACTTCCACATTTGATGAAAATTACTTCTTAACAGTGGTGTAGGCAGTAGGTCAAGGTTCAAACAGACAGATAGACAACCTAAGAACCCCAATTTCTTTTTCGCGTTCCTTATCATCGTTATAGTAAATCTTGAGTTGGGATTTTTTCTTTTTCTGTAGCAAAAAATATTCTACATCACAGTCTTCATTGTTCTCTAGACAGAGGGGTATTTTCGCAAAAAAAAAAAAATATCAATATAATATTCCATTCTTATAAAAATGATTTATTACGCAAACGAATGAGTTTTTTTTTTTGTTACATGCATAAAGTTGAAGTTTTTTAGGTTCTGAGTAGATTCCCAAACTACAGTAGATAATGGATAACCCGATGGAAACCAGTCATAGAAGACCTTAAGACCTTATGAAAACAAAAAAGAATTGAATCGAAAAAATAACTCATAAGAAAAAGTTAACATGAGAAATTTTTTTCTAATCAATTCTCAGAAATTTTGATCAAAATTAAATCTCCGATTTGTTTGTTTAGGAAAACAGGAAAAGGTCTAGTTAGCCAAAAAGGCCTGGAATTTTCATTTTCATGCATGACCATGTTTGGTCATTCGTTAAAACCATGATCAATTCTTCCTCTTCCTCGATTCCTACGTCCGTTGTAAATGACGCCAAATTTGTTAGTTCCTTGGGGAACTAGTGATTATTATGACTTCATCTGTTCTTGATGGGACCAATCTTTTTTTACTCTCGAAAAGTGGTGAGAGTCCGAAAAAATTTCAATGCACATAAATTCGCTAGTACAGATGGTGTTCTTCAACACTTGCAAAACCACTGCCTAAGCTTTTCATGCTTTCCAATTCTTCAGGTTTCATTCCAAGGCATTTGCCCACTCTATTACCAGAACTGGGAATTCTCCACCCTATTTATTGCACTTACGTTCCTTTTTCAAGCTCATGCAAAGCAGATTAGTAATAAGGTTAAAAAAATACCTCGTAAATCGAAGCTTCTTAATGACCGGATATACGGTCTTCACAGCAATAGGTCCACTGGTTATCTCATGGCTCATCTCACAGAACAGTAGAACAAATCCTTACATCGTTTTTGAGAAAGTAAGATTATTGCTCTTGATATCTTGAAAGCGTTCATTCAAATGCGTTCCCTCCGGTTTTCAACGTTTCAGTTTGCTGAAGTGTTGGATAAGTAGAAGTCTGAGAATTTATTTTTTTTTTGACAGGAGGAAATCTTCAAAAGACACTTGGCAGTATTTGACACCAAGTAGTATGGGACTTTTAACCACTAAAACCACCTCTTCATCAGGACCAATCTTGAAGGAACGACTTCCGATTTTTCTATCTTAATTTTGTACAATCACTTTGGGGGAAGTTTAAACTTTAATACTTTCCCATGTTTTTTTAGACCATAAGCTCATGAGACTTGGTTCTTCTTAATCTCCGAACATGGTTTCTTATATTCAAGACGGACTATATTTCAGAATTAGTATGAGTTTGCAGTCTCTGGTTGTGCGATACAGCGTATTTTTTTAACAACTTCTGTAACCATTTCTATTTGTAAGTCACGATGTAGATCGGTATTTCTTATGTACCAAGGTGCATTAACTATTCCACGAAGGACTTTGTTTTGGAATTTTTGGATGATTTCGGTATTTGTTTTCTTTGTACAGCCCCATAATTGAATTCCATAGGTCCAAACAGGCTTTAGTACTTGACTGTACAGCCTTATTTTGTTTAAGAATCATAAATCAGAGTTGTTACAAAGTAACCAGTACATTTTTCTATATTTCAAGTTTAGTTCTACTCTTTTCTTTTTGATGTGCTCTTTCCACTTAAGTTTTGCATCCAAAGTCATTCCAAGGTATTTGGCCGTATTGGCGTAAGGTACAGCTTGATTATAAATGAATATTGGAATATTGTTTATCTTTCTATTTGTAAAGTTTATATTTGAAGATTTTGTTTCATTGAGTTTGATACACCATTTTTCGGTCCAAGCTCTCACTGTGTCGACGGCATTTTGTAGTTTTACTGCTGCCTTAGAGACACATTTGTCAGGTACCAAAATTGCGGTATCATCTGCAAAAGTAGCCAATATGGTGTGATTGCCAACTGGAATATCCCTTGTGTATAGTAAATACAGGGTAGGACCTAGGACACTTTCTTGTGGTACACCGGCTTCTATTATCTTCAATTCTGAGTATTCTTGATCGTACCTTATTATAAACAATCGGTCTGAGATGTACGATTTTAATATTTCAAAGTACTGCCTGGGAAGATCCCTTTGCAGTTTGTACTCATGTCCCTCATGCCAAACCTTGTCAAAAGCTTGAGCAACATCTAAGAAAATAGCTGAACATACTTGTTTTTCTTCAAATGCTTTTTCTATTACATCCGATATTCTATGAACTTGGTCTATCGTGGAATGTTAATTTCTAAAGCCAAACTGATGGTTTGGGATTAACCTTCTATCTTCTATGATTTTGCTAAGTCTCTTCAGAAGCAGTATTGGTCTGTAAGCCGTCACCTCTGTAGGTGGTTTACCTTGCTTTGGTATGACAATTACTTCAGCAATTTTCCAATGGTGCGGGACATACCGGTGCTTAAGGCATGCATTTATTATATATTGGAGTTTTATGAAGGCTTTCAATGGCATTTCTTTCGTTACCTGAGCAGTAATTAGATCGTAACCTGGTGATTTTTTATTTGCTAGTTGATGTTAACACATACTTTTTATTTCTTTAAGTCTTACAATCGGTATTTCACTTTCATCTATATTATCAACAAACTGTAAGTTATTTTCAGCGGCGTTTGATGAGTATGGTTTAAAAACATTCGCAAGATGTTCAGCGAAAAGGTTAGTTTTTTCTTTCGGGTTAGCGATCCATTTCCCATCGTGGGATTTCAAGGGCGAGTTTTGTAACTGCGGTCTTTTCAGGCGCTTGGCTGCTTTCCATAGCGAAAAATTGGTTGAATCATCAGTCGTTAAGTTCCTTAGGAATGTACTGAGTGAATCATTTTTGAATTTGTAAATTTGTTTTTTAATATTGTTGCTTATACGGTTAAACGTTGTTTTATCATCCGGAAAGCTGGTTTTTTGCCATTTTCTTCGAGCTCTTCTTTTCTCTATTATCAACTCTCTTATCTCTAAATTATATTTTGTTTCATTTTGTCTTCTGTTCTGGCCTGTTACACATCATCGATAAATTGTTCAACTTCACGGTCAATTTGCTCGATTGTATCCATGGGAGATCTTAAATTTATAAAACTTAAAAGCCTTTTTCTAAAATCATTCCAGTGTGTTTTCTTATTTACAAGCTTTGGATTACTTTTTTCTAGTACTTCCGATTCACTTAGTGATATAATCCTTTAGCTACGAAAAAGTCAATAAGGTCTGGTATTTTGTTAGTATCGGAAGGCCAGTAAGTTGGCGACCTGGAGGAATAGAAATCGCAATTGTATTTACGGCCTGCTTGGAAAAGTCTTTTGCCTTTTGTGGATATGAGTCTTGAACGCCAATGGGTGTGTTTCGCATTCAAGTCTCCGCCAACAAGAAAGTTATGCCCAAGGAGATAAAATAGATCTGTATAATCTTCTAAAAATTAAAAAAAAAAAAAAACTAGTGTCCCGCAGGGCTCTGTTCTGTCTCCAATACTCTTTCCCATTTTTATCAATGATCTCCTGTCTGAACTTCCTAATGCAATTACCTGCTTCGCTGATGATATTACTCTCAGTTTTTTCATTTTCGTGTTTAGATTCACAACCTTGCTCTTTGGATGTGGATCTTTAACGGTAAAGTATGATAAGCTCAAGAAATTCTGAACTAGACAGCATTGTTAAATGAGTAATAGAAAGTAGAGCAGAATTTATTGAGTCAAAAACTCAATGTTGCTTACTGTCGTTAAAACACAATTAACTAACTTTGCCACCCACATGTGGAACTTGCATCAAAGAGACTGAATTTTGGAATTTTGGAATGTGTATCTTGTGCAAGAATCACTAACTTGACGTCTCAACAATTGCCGTAAGATTTGTGGGTTCCCAAAGAATAATATTCAAGAATTTTTTCCCATCCGTTTTAGCTATTATCTATCTAATCTAATTTGAAAAAAAAACTTTTCATGACAAGAATAAATAATAGAAGATTTTCCAATTCCTCGCACAGCTCCTACGCAATGTTTACTACAAACATACGCCCAAAGATTGAGTATAATTCCAACCTCTGGCCTTTTGCTCCTGCAACTTACTTTAGCCTCTTAGACAGTAGCAAATATTGGGCATTTAAATAGATTAGTAAAAATATCATCACAGATTCATTTAAGTCACTAATTTTAACGTCTTATGCTCTAGAGAAATAATCCGTTGCATCACTCCCATTTTAGAAATGGTAATCAGTATTTCTTGACGGGATCAAACAAGAATTCGGCCCTACTGTCAAGTATAGAGATTCGTTCTTTAGCCGTACTACGTGAATGTTAAATGTCTGACCATACTCTGTCTTTCCCAGTCATTGCAGTATTCTGGAATATGAAATTCATGTAATAATATTTATTACATCCTTTTCCAATCCTCTCTCCCTTTCCTGATGCTCTTACTGAGCCTCGCCGTAATAAGAGTAGTAATATCCCCAAAAAATTGATCTCAAATTTTTTTAAAGCTATTTTTAAATCCTTTTCTTTCTTCAACAACAATGTTCAAAAATAGTGCTGCTCCCTAATTCTTAATTCTATTTATAGCCTCAAATTAAAATTAAACATTTACAAAAAAAAGGAGAAAATCCTCAGGTACAGACATCATCGTGTAAAAAGGGTTTTTCGCTTCACGTTTCGTCTTTTCTTTTTATTGTTTTTATACTAAATTAATTAATTTTAGTGATGGCGATGAAAAAAAGCTTTATTTGTGTATGCTGTTGTAATATTTGGAAAAATCAAACGTGCCAACATAAGTCTCCATAAATAAATAGGATATGGACTTATTATTCAAAATTCCCAAACTTAGATACAAACATACATATATACAAAGTAAAAGTACAAAAAAAAAACGTCTTTCCAGAATATCTACAAAGCCTATACACATAAAATAGGTACCCTATAAAGCATTGATTTTATGAATTTTCCCACAAAGTCACTTCCATCTTCTCCAATTCCCTCTCCACTCTCCTCAAATTTTATGTATGCATATATACTACGCGTTTATATATATATATATAAGAAATATATGAAAAAGTTCTCAAAACAGCTGCTCTTGAAGGAAAGAAAAACAATACCTATACCTACTTTTTCTCGGGATACCTTTACTGTTGCTAAGCAACAGGTAGCACCTTTTAGGCCCACTTTATGTTTCCCACACGCATGAATCTGGAAAATTCACACTCAGAGTTTACGGAGGGAAAAATGCAGAAGAAAATTGTATATCTACCATGAGAAAAAGGTACACATCCAAAAATTTCCCATCCATCCGTGAGAGTAAGTTGAGCAAATAAATGAGCGAGAAAATCCTCCAAGAAAATGCGAGAAAATGTTTTTCAATTTTGTGTTATTTTGTGTGATGTGAGAGAGTGAGAGAATTGAGCTACAAAAAAGCTTTGAGGTGAAATTCTCGTTCTCGGGAAATTTTCCAACCAACCCTTAGCCGGCCATATAGTATTTCCTCCAAACAACAAATAAAAGGATCCTAGAGCTTTTTGTCTCTCAAAAAACCAAGCTACACCGAGACCGACAGCAAAGACAACGAGATGCGTTTTTCGAAAACGCTGCCACCACAGTTTTCGGGCAGCTTTTTCATCGGAATGACGCGTCGTCTTGTGTATGAACCGTCGTTCCTTGTCGCCGTTAAGTGAATTTTTGCCTCCGCAAGGAAAATCAAGTGAAAAAAACCTAACATCAAGGAGGTTGTGAGAATTTTCAGGAATCGAATTCCTCTTGAATTTTCAGGAGCACCCCACAAAATGGATAGATAGATACATATTGCAGTAAAACGAAAAAGAAAATATCTCCAAAAAATAAGTTATTATACTCTCCAAAAAATATAAAACAAAATTAAATAAATACATAAAAAAAACATCAATGATTAAATTATAAAAAAATTTGAATGAGTTTTTAAGTGTTCAAAAAACAAAAAAAAAACACAATCCATTTAAACCATCAGGACGATATCCCTTGGGAGGTGACGACAAGGACGACGACGACGTAGAACGACGACTTCGCGCTGTGCGACCAAAAGGACGTTCATTTTTTTCGTGTGTTCCTATTCCCAGCCAACCAACAAAACCTACCTGCCTACATTTTTGTAAAGTGAAAAATATTCGTGAGTGTCAAAAAACACGTATTCCAAGTCCCCCGATGATGAATCCTGATGTGATCCTGATGGCGTTTCGGGTCTACAATTTTTTTATTCTCTTTGCCCCTTAATGTATGTGTCGTTTTTTTGTTTCTCTATGTGTGTTTTTTGTGTGTGTTTAAATATTTAATGAAGTGAAATAAATAAAAAATAGTAAATTTACATAAAATTTAGTTTTTCATATGTGAAATGAAAAACAAAAAAGTCGTAAAATAAAATTTAAGAAAATTCCTCCTCCAAGTGAAAATTGAAAATATAAATAAATAAAAAATATATGTATATAATTTTATTTGCAATAAAAAAAAGGACAATGTCGCCGTGAAAATTGGTATTTTAGCATCACAGTGAGAGAGAGTATAGTTTTTTAAATACTCTAGCAATTCTCGTGGAAAGGGGCGTGTTCACTTGTTCAGTAATTTATTACAGTTGTTTTTATTTTTTTTGGTTTTGATTTTGCAATGCTTTGCCGATCCAATTCCCAGCTGATGGAGTGATGTATTTTTAAAAATGTAGTTTTATTTTTCAAAACTGTCGTGAATTAATTGAATTTATTCATAAAATTTAATTATCGTTTTGGAAAGTAAAAAAAAGTAATAATAAATAAATTATGAATGTTTATGTTTTTATGCGCTTCGAATATAATTAAAACAAATAATACAAAATAAATCAATTCGCTTAAAGTTCTGAAAAAATGTGTCCTGTTAATAAAGTTGGAATAATTTGTGTTGGAGTAATTTTTGCATAACACAAATTAAGAGGGTGATGTCCTCAATGGGGGTGAATTTAATTGAAACTAAAATCCTTCAAAAAGTTTAATACAATAAAAGAGAAAAAAATATTTTATTTTTGTTTTTAATTTGGAATTTATTATTTATTTTTGCTCTAATTATTTTCTCTTTAAGCTTTGAATGTGAAATTAATTAAATATAAAATAACAAATAAAATTTATCTAAAAAAAACATAATTTGTTGAAGTACTAAAAACAAAAGAAAGTTATTTAATTGTTGTTTTAAAATTAATCATGAATAATACAGATGGAAAATATTGCTTTTAAATAAAATCATAAAACAACGGATAGCTGGAATATTTTTTGGATCAAAAGTTCAGCAAATAAAATAACTTTAGGTAGGTTAATATTTTAATTAAAATATGTATTCTAAAAATATATAAAACAAAAATGATTGCTTGTATGAATGGAATGTGTTGTAAGAAATGAGATGTATTTAGGTACCATATGCTAATGTGATTTTTTTTGAATATTTGACTTGATGGGAGTTCTTAAGATACAAAAAAGTTAAAAAGTTGAACCATATTGAAGAGTGACATTTTTGTCAAAAGAAAATACCCTGTTTTGATTCAAAAAACTGCAAGTTTTAACTCTTAAGCCTATAAAATATTTTAATTGTTGAGGTTTCATATTAATAGATTGTTCGAATACTGTGACATTTGTTTTAACATATTTTTTTTAACTCAAGTTGAAGTCTTTATTTCATTCTAATAATAGGACACTTTATTATGAGAATGTGTCAAATTTTCTGTTAAACCTGAGTGACAGAATCTTGTTAAGACTTTGGTAAAATTTCTGACATGAAGTTCGAAATACTAGAAAATAGGATTTTGGACAATTTTGAGTTTCTTAATTACTCTTACAGATTTTTTACAGAATTTTTTAATAACATTAAATGATTAATGGTATGAAAATTAATTATAGGTCTGGGTTTTCTAAAAAATCAAAAATTGAGTTCTTTTTCTTGTCTCAAACCAAGTTTCATGTCTTCAAGTTTTTCAAGAAATATTCAATTATAAACAAAATTATTGGGTTTCTGTTTCCACATTTAGATAAAAGTTTTGAATGGAATGAGTTTAAGTCAATTACTTTGCTACTAGACACAAAAACATTTCGTTCAAGGTATTTTTATTTTTGAAAAATTGAGTTTCAGATTTTAAATAATTTTAATTCAAAACATACGGGTGGAAGTGAAATAAATTACAAATAATATAGGGATATTGAAATATTGACGTTTTTTATGTAATGTTTTCTTAAAAAGTTTATAAAAGTAAGAATTTTTTTGAAATTCTCAAGCTTATTTTAAAACTGCTTTTTATCTTTAATTCGTCAAATATTTTTTCTCCAAAAAAATTCTTTCAAGGTTTAAGCAAAATTGTTAGTTCAATCACATTTGTGGCCATAACTATAATGTCAAAAATTCATTGGATTGTAGCCTTTAATTTGTACTTTTTAACTTAATCTGATTCTGTAAGCTGAGGTCTATGGTGGGATTTGTAGAAGGTCAGTTTCGTAAGTTTAAAAGTCAAGAACCATTTCTGTCAGTGGTTATAGAAAAGTTTCTTGATTGCGTTCATATTTGTGTCCATTAGAGAAATCTCATAATCTGTTGTTTGAGGTTATTAATGTTATTGGTCTTATGTTCAAACTGCTCAGGAATTCTGCTTGGATTTTTTTATTTAGGTTTTATCTTTTTTTTTAAAGATAATTTGTACTAATATTTGTGAATAAAGATTTAATTAATTTAAATATGTAGGCTTGATGTCAAAGGTTAGCATAAAATGATTTGGCAAAAACGCAAAAGTTGTACATTCCACATTATTAAAAGAAAAAATAGACTCTATTTATCAAAAAACTTTACTAGTCAATTTCTTGACACAGTTTTGAAATGGTTTAAGAATGTTGTTTAAAACTTTTTTGGAGCTATAATTATGATATTTATCGACACATCAAAGATTTAAAAAATTTAAATGCATTATTATACAGAAATGTCTATTGTCGGTGAGTTTGTGTGAACTTATTTTATAACGTTCGGAATATTTTTAAGGTATTTTTTAATATGTCTGATTTGTCGAATTGAAAATAAAGACATTTGTCGATTTTTCAAGGCACCTAGAATTTAAATCGAAGATTCTGAGAGATGTGTGTGTGTGTTCGTACATTCGTTCGGGATACAATTCTTTGTCATTCATATCTCAAGAGCCAGAAGATCTAAAGGTGCAGAGAGGCCTTTTAAAAATATTAAGCTTGTGGTGTTTTTACAATAGAAATTAAAAAAAAAGAAAATGTTGGTTGATTTAAATATCTTCCGAACCAATTACGCTAGCGATAAGTTGGTAAAAATTAGTAAGAACATTTTTAGAATAAATGAAGGACTTTAAAATTACACCTTTTTTTTACAAAACGCAAAAACCTGGAAAAAACAATAAAAAACTGATTAGAAATACTTTTGAACTCAAGTTTTATGTAAACTCAAAAATATATTGACTTCAAAGTTTTTATCTTACTCAAAATGTTTTTGTTGATGTTTTTAAAAACTTTTAGATATATCGAAAAATGTTCACGTATGGGAAGTGCGAGTCAAATCCCAGCTTCTTTTTAACTTCCTTAACTTCCCATAGGATGTTATTGTCAATTTTTCGATTTGTCAAATTGAAAATTTTGACATTTGTCACCTCCAAAATTGTACGACTAAAATACGATTTCATCTCTAAAACAATAATGTGCAACGAAGAATAATGTTTTTGACATCTGATAAAATTTTGAGAAAAATCGAGTTTACAGTTTTTTTTATAAAAAATAATAATATAAAAAAAACATTACTCAAAGTTGGTAAAAATTGAATATCGATTCAAATATCTTTTCAAGAACTTGAAATTTAGGCTTCAAACTTATTTTATCTTATAGGAAATATTGTTTTCAACAGTTTGAAAAATGTTGAGAAAAATCGAATTGACAATTTTTTTACAAAAAATAAAAACCTAAAAAAAATAACAAAAGTTGGTAAAAATTGATTTTGTTTCAAATATCTTTTCAAAAAATTGAAATATTGGCTTGATACTTATTTTATTTCACAGAAAAAATTGTTTTCGAATTTCACTAATTTTACATAAAAATCCAACAGTCCGTTTTTTCATAAAAAATAAAATCTCTAAAAAATAGTACGCAAATTTGGTAAAAATTGATACGAGTACATATAGACAAACTTTTAAGCAAGATAAATCGACAGAGGGGATGGGAAGTTATCAGAGTGGGTCACATTCAGGCCTCTTTTTAAAATTAAAATTTGTGTTCAAGAATGTTTATTTTAACAATGTAGAATTTTAAAATGTTATTTATTGACGTTTCAAAGTTCTGAAAATCAAAATTTATCATTCTGGGGTTGTGTTTGGTGTTTGTATCAACTAACAAGTGAACTTTCAGCATAATTTGTTTTGTTTCAAATACCTCAGGATAATTTTTTAAATAACTTGTAGTCCGTCCCGGCTTCGCACTGGTTGCCATAAATTGGTACAGATATTTAAGTTATAAGCATGCTAAATAAAAGGACCATGAATCACTTAATTAGAAACAAATTGTATGCTTATTTTAAAGCCTCCCTGCACACTACGTTGGCTGTGGTATTCGTAGGTGTTAACATAACGTATTGATTGGGAGGAAATCCTTCTCGAGAAAGTGCCACATACTATTGCCCGTGGGAAAAGCACTCTTTCCTTAAGTCGAGTTGTACCTATTTATGTCTTCCCATGCCAGCTAGTATTCTATAATATTTTTCAACACTTTTTTTTCTTTCATTACAACTCTTCGCAGCGTATGCGATGAGAGACGTTTGATAACTAATTTGTTTACACCTTCGGTTGGTTTGAATACGAATTTCTAAAGATTTTTATAGTGATCTAGATATAGCCTATACAAAAATATTAATAATTTCTCTACAGTTGAGTTTCTCATAAAAGCATAACCAATTTCTAAAACAAAAATTCTCACAATTTGTCATCAAGATGGTAATTAATCGATTAATACTTTCTTGAAATTCAATTTATTTTGAAATGAAATTCTAATAATCTGATGAGTGATTTTTTAAATTTCAATAGAATGATAAATATTGATGTGATCACTTTCATTGGGGCTTTAGAAAGATTAAGGGAGGAATAGGTGCTTCCTATGCTATCCTTTAAATAGCATTTGTTTCCATTATTATTATTTTTTGCAACCTGAAAAACATATTTCCAGTCTTTTTTTCCCTGATGAATTCATGTCCTTGCTTAGTTTTTTTTTGTAACCGTGTTCCTCAGAGGTCTATCGTGAGTCCTTTAATGTTTTCGATATTAAATGATTGCTTACTTATTGCTACAATACAATTTTTTTAAAAAAAGTTTCCACCTTTCAAATGAAGAACTAAATTTTTCTTCAAAATTCTTTTAATATTTTCTATACTATCAAATTCAATTTTCAGCTAAGAACAGTGGCACATAATTTTAAACAATTCAGTGAATTAGCTAAAGTTAAAATCACAGAATGGCTGCTGTTTTGAACTCGCTTTGTTAATTGCTAAATATTTAGCAAATTGCTAACTATTAAATTGTTAGTCCTTTAACAATAAGTTTTTTTTTAAAATGTAGCACCAATTTGTTTTAAACTAATCATCAGGAGTCTCAGCACGTTGTGTACTTCAACACCTGTCACGATTTTCTCAAAAATGTATTAATTTGTTTTTCTATCTGTTTTACCATAAACAGAACTGTCCTTCTATGATCTTGTATCAATATTTTCTTAATACATTGACATTGAATTTGAAATTCTAGATGAAAATTGAAAACAATAAAAATAGTACGTATGTATACGCCTAAGTGCACAAGATGTTAATAAACAAAATATTATTTTTGAAACTGTTTTTAGTGAGAAATAATCAACAACATCTGTTTTCCTAAGCTTCAAATCAATCTTAATGTGAAGTAAAGAACTAAAAGCAAACATACAGCGTACGCCTATCTAACAGACTAACTTTAACTTTAATAACAAATTATGACTTTGTTACTGTCTAGTGTCTATGTTTGATCTAGACCGAAATTAATATTGACAAAAATATTTGACTCCTAGTTTTTTTCTTTTATTTACTAAAAACAATTATTGCTTAAATCAAAAAGTTAAATATTTACAAGAAATTAATAACTAACTCTTACTTTTTTAATAACTATTATTTATCATCCAACCGAAAATATATTTATTGTCAACATTTTAAAAAATATGCAAAATATAGACTGATTGTTCTCCTTGACTTATCTTAAAAAGTTAAATATTTTTGTTTGTTTTCGAACCAACAAATATTTCTTAATTTTGTTTAAACAACTGTGTTCGTCGAGTATAGTTTTATTTGCATTCTTTTTGCTTCTAAAATAAATAAAGTTTTCTAGGAAGTTTTTATTAACAACAAAAAATGTCTGAACAAATTCCATTTTCTAAGAACGACATTATTTGTATTAAATATTTGGCTGAAGTAAACTAATACCTGATCGTGTTTAAGCTGAGTTTTTAAGTGTTATGCAATGTTATTATCTGTACTTAAACTTTTATTAGAAAGTGAATTTTAATCTATGCAACAAAATTAGTCAAAATGTAGAGATGAGTTTTTTAGTTTAATAACACAATTATTTAAAGTTATGAAAAAATGTGGACAAGTTAACATAATATTGTATCAAAATTAAATTAACTCATAACTTGTGTAAATTTCCATCCTCAAAGAACTTACAAATATTCAAAATACAAACATACACTCAATGCTTAGAAAAGTTTGGACTTATTCACTTTAACTGACTTAATCCTCTCAACCATTCCTGTGTGCGAGTAATATTGTCAGATATGGAGGGGACCTACATTACCAATTTTCATGACAAGAATTACTCTTGGAGGATTTGTCAATTCCTCGCAAGAGGCAGTACCCATTAAAAAAGTTAGGTGGCACATTCAGGGATTGAACGCAAGACCCCTTTCATGACACTACTACGTTATTCACTTTGGGATCTTTTTTATTCAACAATTTTAACTTATGATTTTTGAGAGGTTTTAATAATTTCATGTACTTGCGACACTTCAATACTTACAACACATATTACTTTGCATATGGCAAGTATTGCATACGTAAGAAAAACCAACTCGGTAGAGATGTCGAAAGAAGTGGGTCCTCCAACGGTTCTGTCCTCAATCCTACAGCATAAGCAATTGTATCCATTGTCTTCAAACTTGAAAATGGATTTTTGAAGCAGCTTGGCGTAAAGCGTTTTTGTTTTTTTTTTTTAAATTTTGTTGCTAAGACCAAAAATAGTAGACCTCAAAAACGGCACAATATATTTTAATGAAATTGTCGCATAATTTTTTTTTTGTACCTTGGGTTTTGCCAATATAAAGCATATAATTTTAGTTTTGCACCAAATATTTCTTACACATTTTCACATCGAAAAGCAAAAGCGAGTGAATTTTGGAGTTTATCAAATAACATTTCGGGTTTTAAATCTATTTTAACCGATGATTTTTCGGTAAGATACGAACCTTTAGCTATGTACTATACATGTACAATGTCCATCAAGCTAGAGCCTATCGTTAAAATAGTCCGTAAAACTTAAAATTTAGTACGGATACAGAGCATTTTAATGTCACAATTTAAAAAAGACGACTTTTCAGGTTTTTGTCAAAGAAATCCCAACATAGTATTAGAGCTTTAAAGTTTCCCAGTTTATGACCTAGTAGTTATAAATGTTGCCTACCTTCCCTTGACTATCTGATAATAAAGTGGCATAAATATCATAAGGTTATAAGTTTCTAAAATATTTTGAATACCGTATGCAGAATCTCCAAGAATGATATCATTAACCAACATTTTTTTGATCTTTTCAAGTCTTCTTTTTCTTTTTAAAAATAAACTTTGATTTGGAGCTTAAGCTGGAAATACAAGCTTAACCAACACGAATGCAGCTTTAGCTATTATTAACTTCCCATAGGAAGTTATTGTAATAGGTCCGATTTGTCAAATTGAAAATTTTGACATTTCTCGACGTTTCAAGGTCCTTAGAGTCGAAATAAACGATTTTTAGAAAGATGTCTGTGCGTGCGTGTGTACGTACGTTTGTACGTCCGTACGTTCGTGACGTTACGAACCAGAAGAGATATCAACTTCAAATAAATTTTGTTATACAGATAATAAGGCGGAAAGATGCAGAAAGGGCTCTCAAGAAAATTGCGTGGGTGGTTTTTTTACCATAGCAGTTTGAAAAAAAGGTGAACATTTTGGTTAACCCTTAATATCTTACGAATTAAAAACGCTAGAGACTTGAATTAAATTTTATATAATATTTTGTAACGTGATACCAATTAGTTATATTTTTTGAACAAAATCAATGTAACGGTTTTTTTATAAATCAATAAAACTGAAAAAAAAAAAAATTGTTACCTCTAAAATTTTACGACTGAAATATGATTTCATCTCCAAAACAATTTTGTGCAACGAAGAATAATGTTTTTGACATCTGATAAAATTTTGAGAAAAATCGAATTGACAGTTTTTTTTATAAAAAATAAAAATCTAAAAAAATATTACTCAAAGTTCGTAAAAATTGAATATCGATTCAAATATCTTTTCAAAAACTTGAAATTTAGGCTTCGAGCTTATTTTATCGTATAAAAAATATTGTTTTCAACATTCTGAAAAATGCTGAGAAAAATCGAATTGACAGTTTTTTTACAAAAAATTAAAAACCGGACAAAAATTAACAAAAGTTGGTAAAAATGATTTTTGACTCAAATATCTTGTAAAATCTTTGAGATAACAGCTTCCAACTAATTTTTTCTTATAAGAAATATTGTTTTCAACATTAGAACAAATTTTGATAAAAATCGAATTAACATTTTTCTTACAAAAAATAAAAACCTAAAGAAAAATGTATAAAAGTTGGTAAAAATTTATTTTCGACTCAAAAAGCTTTTCAAAAATTAAAAATATTGGCTTCAAACTTATTTTATATCACAGAAAAAATTGTTTTCGATATTCAGTAATTTTTTATAAAATATCCAACAGTCCATTTTTTTCATAAAAAATAAAATCTACACATAGACAAACTTTTAAGCAAGACAAATCGACAGACGGGATGGGAAGTTATCAGTGTGGGTCGCATCCCAGCCTCATTTTTCTGTTGTTGTCACAACACAGGTTAACAGTTTTAAACGAAATTAAAACGGAGAACTTACATTAAAACCAAACAAATATTTAAAGAAAAAAATACAAACATAATATTTAAATATTGTAAAAATTTAAAATTAAGTTTTGGTTTGAGAAATCACATGACATTTAAATACATTTTAAAGGTAGATTTTAAAATCTTAAAATTCAGGTACTATTTATAACCAGACTCTAGAGCAGAAGCGTAAGGGAGAAATTTCGTGTGATTTTGTCTTGAATTTAATTTATTTAACATAAGTGAAGTGGAACCATTAAGTTTGGAAAAAAAATATGATTTTAGTTCATAAACGTTGAAGAATTCAAGTTTAGTTTCTTGAACTGAGATTCCAAAAAAATAGAAAAAGAGGCTAGGATGCGACCCACACTGATAACTTCGCATCCCGTCTATCCATTAGTGTTGCTTAAAACATTTGTAGGTTTTCGTCTTTTGTTGAAAAAGTTTTAAGTTGAATTATTAAACTAAAAATTTCCAACAATTTTCGGCATATGAAGAAATAGTTTATTTTATTAAAAATGAATTTTTATTAACGATATTTTTTGTCGAAAACCATTTCCAAAAATTTAAGTAGCATTTTTTTAAAGTTTTTATTTCTTTTATACAAATTGGAATTTTCTTAGAAAATTTATCACAAAATTAAATCATTTTGAAGTCAATACTTTTATTTATTCACGGGATATCGAGATTTTAATTTTTTGAAAAAAATAATGGATTTTTATACAAAATTTACTAAATGATCAAAACAATATTTTCCAAGAAATCAGCATAAAGCCTATATCCTTAATTTTTAAAAAGGTATTTAAGTCAAAAATCAATTTTTACCAACTTAAAGTAATGTTTTTTCTTTAGGTTTTTATTTTTTGTGAGAAAACTTTCAATTCAATTTTTCTTAAAAATGTAACAGATGTCAAAAAAATTAAAGAATTATTTTACCTAGAATCATTTTTTGTTCGCAAAATATTCCAGGAGACAATTATATGATATAATATTCAATTTAAATCATTTTGGCCCAACCAAAATGTATACTTTTTTTTTATATTTCTATGGTAAAATGAACACCCACTCAATTTTTTTGAAAGTCCTTTCTGCATCTTTTTGCATTATTATCTGTAGAACAAAATGTATTTGAAGTTGATATCTCTTCTGGTTCTTGAGTTATGGACGAAGAAAATAGCTACCCGAAAGTACATACACACGCGCTCATAGGTAACTCTCTAGAAATCTTTTATTAAGGCTCAAGGACCTTGAAATGTCGAGAAATGTCAACATTTTCAATTCGACAAATTGGCCGATTACAATAACTTCCCATTTGAAGTTAAATATTAAAAAAAAAGGTGTTAGTACTCTCATCATTAACAGATTATTTTTGCAACCACACGTCACGAATATCACGACAAAAACAAGAGAGGTTAAAAACAACTGTTTTTCAGAATTCTGTGTAATCAAAATTCTGTATGATTTTCGTCACAAATTATTTTATCCTTAAAAAAGAACTAGCAACTTCTTAGGAACACACTAAATTCAAAGGAATGTTGATATACATAATTACTTTCTTGAAATATTGTACTAAAGTAGGGTTCGTAAAAAATTGTTATAACAATCTCAAAAATATTTT